>NC_135186.1:14084649-14132149 GCF_041146795.1 Maylandia zebra
AAAATATATGTATGTGAGAGTGACAATACATGTATGTGAGAGTGAAAATACATGTATGTGAGAGTGAAAATGTATGTATGTGAGAGTGACAATACATGTATGTGAGAGTGAAAATATATGTATGTGAGAGTGACAATACATGTGCATGGAAGAAGAATATATGTATGTGAGAGTGAAAGTATGAATTTTGGCTTGTACGGCCCCTCATAGATTTGTGACACTTCACCATGAATCCGTCATAAATGCCTTGTTTCCACTGTGAATTTGTTGGTGGTGCCACCTTTCACACAAGGACCATGCACAGATTTCTTCTATATATTCATATGAATCAGAAAAGCCAAAAGGGAACTCGAACATTATAGCTACAAATGCTGTTGATTAATGCACAGTTTACATAAGTAAAAAGAAAAAAACAACAACAACAAAAACACACACACACACACACATGAAGAGAGAGAGAGTATGCATTGTATGCAAACGGCTACCAAACAGCCATCATAATTCGTCATACAATGAGAACAGGACAAATCAACAATTGACACTGACGCTTGGACACTGCTAGCACGGGCGCCTACAGAAACGCAAAGCAGGAGCTGAAGCATCGCTGAATATGTTTCCAAACCAACTTCATTCTAAGCCAAAGACTAGAAAATATGGTGAAGCATGTCAGCCCTTTGGTTTCACCCGCACAAGTGCCGAGGTAGGTCTCCCCTGCAGAATTGCTTTTCCCTGGGTTGGGAACAGCGCTGGGCTGTTTAAATCACGGACAAACAGTGTCCCACATTCGTGATTTTTAGTTCACAAACACTTCTTGTAATGACTAGATACTCCTGACATTTTGGAGATGTTACTTCTTTATACAGTAAAGTTACAGCGGGATACAAATAATATCAGGCTGATCCCACGATTTGTTCCCCCGGTTCAAATCACGGACAAACAGTATCCCACAGCAGTTTATGTTTTTGAACCCATTTTGCACAGAGAGGCATTTTTTGAAAAATGTATTGATAGCAATGTTGAATATTATTGCACAGGAAAAAAACAACTACACGTAAAATAATCACATCGTGACGCCTCTGCCTTTGTAAATGGAGGGACATTAACTGCTTGTGTATGTAAGCGTGTAAAACCTGCAGATAGTCAGATTAATAGTATTTTGTCTCTATCTGCCATTCTGCAATTCATCTCATGTAAACAATAACGTGGCGCACAGTGTGACGTGAAAAAAGGCACATACCTTTGACTTTGCGTGACAAACTGTATTCCTCGTCCACATGTAAATGCAAAAAAAAAAGAGTTTAAAAAAAATCTCCGTTTTCGGTGATTCGAAACGTCGTTTACGTGTGGACCTGTGTAGGTGCGGACGCAGCATAAAATAGTTAGTAGCTTATTTTCTTACTACTTGTAATTTATTGTAGATTACATGTATTTGCTTAATTGTTTACTAAATGTTTGAGGTGTGAAATAAACCGCAATGGAGCAAAATATGGGTGTGTGTGGTTGGAGGATGTGTGCGTGCGCGCGTGCACGCGGGGCGCGAGAACATTTTCTTGTAAAACAAAGGGGGGCCCAGCAAAAAACGTTTGGGAACCACTGCATTATCCAATGACACATCTGCTTACCTGTATCTTTTGCTCGTTTCTTCTCCTCTTCTTTTCTCTTTTTTCTAAACTGAGGACTTGATGGCTTTGAACTTTTCTTGTCCATCTTCCATTGGTTTTAATTTTGCACTCCAGTATGAACACAAGTCCCCCAACTCGAGGATCACCACAACATAACCTAATAGACCTACACCTTAGTTCACAGATTCACTTTGTCTAAGGTGTATTTCTGGGATTTCACACAAACCAGGATTCAAATCATGAATACATAATTTACAACATTATGAATGAAATGTGCTCTACTTGGAAGCAGCAGGTCTCCCTCCTCTTTCGACGGGTTGTGTGTGAGACTTTAAATCATAGAACTGTAAATTATAAACTTTAAATTGTTATTGATCGCTTTACCCCGAGTCCTAAAGGGTATATTTTCTTACTGTTCTTATATTTATTATTTGTTTACTTGCAGAGCTGTAACTGGAGCCTCATCGTCTCCTCTCTCTATATACTGGACTTGTGTAGCGGAGATGACAATAAAGTTTACTTTGACTTCAGCAGCGAGCAGGCGCACCGAGGGCTCTCGCGCTCACTTTTCCCGTATAGAATTTCGAAAAAACATTGGTGCAAATTATAAGTCTGTTTCATAATGTCTGGTGTTTTCGTGTTTGTTGTTTTGTTTTTATTTTGTGTTATTTTGCGAGTTGGTTATTAGATGCTACTCCCCCGCCCTCTCCTCCCTGTGCCGCAAGCAGCAGGCGCACCTCGCAAACGGAGGGCGCCCTTACTCCCAGCAAATGGGCGATAGAAAACCGATCGGTGCCTGTACCATTCCCAATATGCGCTGGCTGAAAAAATCCCAAAGAGTGCAAGTCTGTCAGGAGTAAAGATTGGAAAGGGCTTCACCATCGTGACAAACTGTGTAAGACGCAACTTCAACAGTTTAAGAAAATGTCCCTCGGTGTATTTTGCTATCAATTTGTGTGTTTCATCATCTACAGTACATAATATCATTCAGAGAGTGTGAGTACTTCTCAGTAAGCAAAGATGGGACTGGAAAAATAATATTCAGCTTTGGCTCGGCTGAAAAGGTATATGTGGTTTTACAGGTCAGGCACGAGCCGATAACCCTCGATTCAGCTGCTCACGTGACCGGGGGCAGGCTACTAGGACGCGTGGGCGTGTCTCTATGCGGATCCTACCCTAGAGCTCACCTGTCAGGTTGCAAGACCGAGGCTGTAAAGAACTTTCTTGGTCAAAACCCGATTGGAGAACAAAAAAAACCCCAGCGCCATGGAGTCTCCAGTGAAGGATTCCCCGGTGAGACCGGGTTTCCACAGAATGGAGATCCAGAAAACGACGTGGGACGTCCCGCATAGATACGCGAACCTGCAGGCCATCGGCTCCGGAGCTTACGGGACAGTGTGGTGAGTTTACCTGGGCGATGGCGACAGTGCAGACATAATTTGTATCGCTCCTTTCCCTACTGTGTACAGAAAACTATAAAGTTGTTTTTGTTGTGTTTTTTGGTTGTCTTTTGGTGGCCTACGATTAAGTTTAAAACTGCCCTAAAAGGCTAAACATATTAAACTATTATTTGACGTGGTTTAGTACCAACAACGAATTCATCCCCTCTAGGGAAGTATTTATTATGGCGTTTTAAACACAAAATGTAAAAACAACAACAACAAAAATAACAAAAAGACCCAACTTCAACAATCATAAAGGATTTGGAAAACTGGTAAACATGTTAAAGTGTGTGGTAATATAATGATTTTCCATTAGGTAATGTTGCGTTTTAAAAACGGCTTAGTGTGGCTTCATTCCTCTCTGCTTAGTCTGAATATATTTAAATGATCGTCTTGAAATGTTTTTCACTAAGGTTTCTGAATTTCTTGGAAATTCATTTCGCTCCCTGAATGGGTCTAGCTGGCTTTCATCCGTTTCTGTTAACAGAAACACAATTGTCCGCCTGAGGCCACTCAGCAAGTCAATGCAGGTTCTCTGATATGACAAGAATCTCTCCACTAACACAGAAGAACCCAGCCTGCAGGAATCCAGGATATCCCAGACGTGGCTCTGCCTAATGATAAGCTACTGACAGACAGAATCGTATTACTGATATTATCATAAAGATTTTCGTTAGTGTTGCAGAATACGTGAATACTTTTCGAACGCTGCATTTCTGGCTTTACAGATAAATAGGTCACATAATCAAAGGCAACATAACATAATGTAAGCTAATGCAATGCATCGTAACAATGTAATGTTGCATTACGTAACATGACCTGATGTAAGATAACATAATGTAAAATAACATAATGTAATGTAACATAAAGTAACATTATGAAACAAGATAGTTATGTTAGGGTTGGACCTATTCTGGGTTATTTTTTAGGCATTTACAGTGCAGTACAGCGCTGGTAAGTGTTATTTGGACCACATGTGGCCCAAATATCCCAACACACCCTACCGCTGGCATATATAAGGCAGACCTGCAGTGGATTTGAGGCAAGCGCAGTCAGTCAAAACCAGATGTCCTGCATAGGAAACTGCAAATATGAGCAACATATGGACCAAACATTCATCTCTATGTTTGGGAAATTTTCATGGCTCATTCAGAGCACATTTCCAAAGAGCAGCAATACTTATCAGTGTTTAGTTAATGAATGGATTGGTCAGCCATGTGATATATATGTATTGTATTTGTTATTGTGTCAATGTATGACTCTATTAGTTCAATGACTTTATCAGCTCACTGATTTTTTTAGATTAGATTAGAATATTCAGCACCGAAATTAGTACAGATTAATAGCAGTGCTAGATTACAATGGCCACTGTGTTTTCAATCACTGAGTCTGTGGTTGGTCCCATTTAGCTCTGCCATCGACCAGAAGACCAAGGAGAAGGTGGCCATCAAGAAGCTCTACCGGCCTTTTCAGTCCCTCATCCACGCCACGCGGGCCTACAGAGAGCTCAGGCTGCTCCGCCACATACAGCATGACAATGTAAGAAAAGTCAATGAAAATAAGATGATTTATTAACATTAAGCATTATAATCCCTGTCATACAGTAGGTGCTTATGCTTAATCCTTACTCAGACAGCAAGGTCAGACTCTAGCATGACAGAAACATCTGAATTTGTCATTTTTCTAAGCTGTAAATTTGTAATTTGAATGTCATTAGAAGAACTCTAGTATATAAAATTAGTGCTGTCAAAGTGACTCTGTTGGGAAAGATACACATGAGTTAATTATAACCTTTGCTCTTTTTTCTCCTGTCTGGAAAAAAAGGTCAATTTTGAGGATAAGCACACTTTGTTGACCCTTCAACAAAAGCCCCATAATCTCATCAGTGGGCCTTGATGATCTAAGACTGTTGTGTATTGGTGGAACCCTCATCGCTCAGTATTTTCCTTGGAAAAACATTTAAATGAGTTTCAGCTTTGCTTCCATTGACATGTGGAAACATGTTTAAAAATGTGAATCACTTGTTGTTGTTGTTGTTTTTAATTCAAGCTTCTTCTTTTTTTAAACAATTTCTAACCATCACACTTTATTTTTAGATAGTGCAAAGAAGTTGGATCCCTTTGATGTTCAATGACTCACTGTAACAAAGATGTTACTTTTATTTACAGCTTTTAAAACAGGAGTCACAAAGTCACAAAAACCCAGAACCCAGAACTAGTAGATTTTACCTCCTATCCTACTACCAACACTGAACTGTATGTGACCCCCTGACAAATATAGAGCTCCTGAAGTGTTTCATACACTGTAAGTCTGTTCTTGAGCTATTGGTGTTTTACTAATTTCCTCACTGTGTTTTTCATTAAAGGTGATCTGCCTTCTTAATGTCTTCACACCTGACCCCACACTGGAGAAATTCCAAACATTGTAAGTTGAAAGTCAGGGGTAGCATTCTCCCACTAGTTGTTGCAACTTGTTGAGACCCCGCATGCATGTGTGCGCGTGCATGTACGTGTGTGTGGATGGATGTGTGAAAAGTTCAAAAAAGCTAGTGTGAGGGCAAGCTGATTCTTGTTTGTTTTGGCTGTCTTTTTAGCAGTTGTCCAACTGTGTCTCCACATGTAAAAAGCTTCAAATGCACTATTCAGCTCTGTTAATTTGAACAAAAACAGAATGCAGTGATTTACAAACCCTGTGTTTTAAACCCAAAAAAATACAAACACAATATATCAGATGCTAAAAGTAAGTAATTTTGATTATTAACCTCCTAAGACCCGAACTCTTACATGACATGCATCTTTAATTTCTCTTTGCTATTTGGGCTGATTGGGACCTGATGCATGTAAAAAGAAAGAATTACCTGATTTTGACTTCAGCAACACATTTCAGCAAAGTATGTATCTATAAAGTTAAAAACATACTGGGTAAAACATCTGACACTGTCATGGCAACAGGTCAGTAACACAACTGTGTTAAAAAAAATCCCAAAGAGTGCAAGTCTGTCAGAAGTAAAGATTGGAAAGGGCTTCACCATCGTGACAAACTGTGTAAGACGCAACTTCAACAGTTTAAGAAAATGTCCCTCGGTGTATTTTGCTATCAATTTGTGTGTTTCATCATCTACAGTACATAATATCATTCAGAGAGTGTGGGTACTTCTCAGTATGCAAGGATGGGACTGGAAAAATAATATTAAATGGCCAGGATCTTCAGGCTCTCAGACAGAAGCAGATTTAAAGCAGACACAGCTGTGTAGAGGAAATCAGAGCATGGGCCTATTAATCAACAGACATGAAAATAACTCAGCATTTACAGCCTGACCTCTCTTAGATAAGCTTTCTTTTAGTCGTCTTCAGGAATAGTTCTCCAGGCTTCTTGAAGGGCATTCAAAGCTCTTCTTTGTACATTGGCTGCCTTTCGTTCAGCTCTCTGTCAAAATGATCCCTCACAGTGCTCTAGTCCAACAATTCAAACAACACCATCTCTTAGGTACTGTGTCAGGTCTTTGCTGGTGTTTTTTTTTCCCTACAACATCGCTTTCAGATACTTTGTCCTTTGTCCTCCACTTGTTCAGTTTCCTCAAAACTTTAAGGACTTACTGCACGTCATGTCAGGATTTCAGCTAAAGGCTCTTTGGGAATGTGAGTGCAGAAATACTATTTTATGCCTGTTAAACTGTGTAAGCCAACTTAGCTCAACTAAAACATTAGAGCATATAATGCACTTTGTGACAGGCTGCTAGTTCCTATAACAATTTAAAATGAGTTCTTTGCTCAGTTGTCTGTTATGTGTAGACACAATACTAATTCATCCTGGTTTGAGATAGGTGACTTTTTTTAATGCCTGAATGGCTCATAGGTGACTTAACGAACAAAAAAGCATTCCTCTGCTTTTGTGCTCATTTTCAGTCCAGTCACTTATAAGGACTGGACTGAAAATATGCGAAAAAGCAGCCAATGGCCAAAGTTGATGCAAAAGAGAAGACGCAGCTGAAAGCAGTTAACGACAGGTGAAGATAATGAATGCAGGACAATGAACAGAGAGCAAACCTCTGCTTAAAAACTTTGCGTATTATTGAACATGTATCAATGTAAATATGCCAGACTTAGCCAGGAGGCTACCTTTCATCTCAAAAACAATAAATAAAAATTTGAGCAAACCATAAGCCAATGTAAAACAATGTAGTCCTGACAAAAAATACACAAAATAATACAATGAAATGCAAAACAACAGATAAATAAAAACATATAACATACACACATGAGTTACAGCTGCAGTACTGTTCCAAATCTCACTACATTTAACTGACAGCACCTGTTTACTGACTGCTGTCTGTCTGTCTGATGAACAGACAAGAGAAAACCTGCTAAGAGTGACAGTGTAGCAATACCACAACAGACCCGATGACCACACTTTCATGCTTTTGAGCATTTCACACTTTTTTTTCTTCTGGTTGCTGTTCACACACTCGGCTACAGCTCCACAGCTCACAGCTGACACATACACCACAACAACAACATCATTCTGACAGATAGCACAGCCTCTTTTGCCGGCGAGGTGCATCCATCTCCCTGCAGCGGCACTGCAGACTGTGCCCCGCCACAGACAGGGAATAACCACAACACGGCAAACACTGAGACATGAAGGCTATGACTATACAGCATACACAGGGGGACAAAGACACTCACTCAGAGACGGGACGAAGGTGGGCAAAAGACACAGATCCTGAGGTCATGAGATAACAGTAACATCCAAGCATGAACTGAAACTAAAAAAAAACAGTGCCAGGAAAATTTAAAAACATTTCACTTTGCAAAGTCACTGCTGTTCATTTCAGTTTCCACATTTCTAAACACATTTGTTTCAGGAAGCGGGGGCGCGACACAGTGGTAAATGTGCCACACCCCCCACATGCTGGTTTACATTGTCTTTGTGTTTGTATGTTTGTAAACCGCTGCTGGCCTCTCACTCTTGTTCTTTTCCCTCTAGTTATATGGTAATGCCCTTCGTAGCCCAGGATCTGGGCCACATTATGAAGACCAAGAGATTAAGCAATCGCATCGTCACATACCTGTTCTACCAGCTTCTAAGAGGCTTGAAGGTGAGTGCTTCCTTGATTATTATCAGTGGCTTAATGAAGACTATAACATTTTCTCAGTGGGGAGGCTGTTTAAGTGTGATACATTGAGCTGAAAGTGTTTGCTGGAGCGTCATCTCGCTCTCAGTTAAGCAGCGAGGGATGAAAGCAGTGACAGTGCCAGTGTTGTGTAACCCTTGTGGAAAGGTGAGATGTGAGGTGCTCCTTTTTGAGGTGCACTTCTTTCCATGCTGACGTCAATTCTTAGTAAAATCATGACGGCAGGTTGAAAATGGCTATTTGCCTATGGAAAAGATATATACAAATCTTATAAAGTTTGTATCTGTCTTGTGTGAAACCTGTATGAAAAGCATACAAGAGTGAAAACAGATATAAGATCCTTTGAAAAATTATATAAATGAAACTTGTATGTTTTGGATACTTACTAAAACAATATATGAAAGTAATGAGAAAGTGGCCACTCTCATGAGTAAATCATATAAGCCTTATATGATTCCCTATATGAAGTAGGCCACATCTTATGCAAGTCTTTTATAAGTTTTTACTATTTCTTTTCCATATGGGTAATCTTGAAGAATCTGCCTCAACTTATTGTACTGTCTATAACTAGGACCCAGTATATCTGGATCCAAGTCATGCCATAGATGTGAACATATGTGCTTTCAGAGATGAGCGCCTCCCTGTGGTTTGTATGCTGTGACTTTTTAAAAGCCAGATTGTCTAATTAGTGTTTTGCTAGTTGCAAGCAGTGTTGTTCTGTTTTCATGTTAAAAACTCAATTATAGTAGGTTTAACATTGAATTGATAAAGAAAGGAGAGGTACAGCTTTCACCCTGCTACTCCTCCATAACTTCACCTGATAGCAGTAAGTTTGACTCCCCTGCAGACATTATTCTTTTTACCCTTATCAAGGACGTTAAGACGATTGGTCACTTTGATCGACTGCCAAATCTTGAAGAACTATTATTATTATTATTAATATTATTATTATTTAATTAACCAGGCAACGTGGTTGCATAACTACTGCCTGATGTAATCAGACTGCCTGCGGTCTTTGTGGTTGTTGCTAGTGTTGTTCTGTTTTCTTGTCCTTGCTCACAAATTGCTTCTCATCCACAATGGGCGCTGGGTGCAGTCACTTTATCCCTGCTCAGTCTCCCTGAAAGCTGGTTTGTCCTTTGAGCTTTCACCTTCTTGCTCTGGCCCTCCTCAACATCATCCCCAGACGGCTATACATCTGTCTCACTCACAAATAGGAGTTAGTAAGTTCTGCTGTCCACTATAAGAGACATTGTATAAAAGTTTTGTTTTGAAAGAGTTAAAATTACTGTACAAGCTGAAATACTACTGAAGATAAGAACCTAAGGTTGAAGAAACCATCAGCTAACCTTCCTTGTAGCCATGAAATGTGGAAGCTGCAATGCTCATGATTTTTAAACGAAAGTCGACGTGCTCTGTTACACCAACCCCCTAAAATGTGGCATCAAAAGGAAAACCAGGATGTCCTCTTGACACTACAGTTGGACTCTGATACGTTGCATAATTTTTGGTCGATGGAGAGGTTTCAGACTCATGTCGCTCACAGAGGACAAGAATTAATTGCTGGATCTTAGAGTATATGGAATAGAATAGACTGACATTTATATATTGCTTTTCTAGTACTTCTTTCCAGTCAAAGTGCTTTAGGCTAAACACTTCAAACACTCTATCTGCCTCAGATCCATGGCCAATTTAGAATTGCTAATTAGACCAGCATACATGCCTGAGATCTGTCGGATTAACCCAGAGTCCCTGCAGGAAATTCGCACAAGCACAGAGAGGATGTGTAAGCTCCAGTTTAAAGCATGAATCTTCTTGTTGTGAGGCGATAGTGCTAACCGCTGCACCACTGTGCCGCAGTCAGCAAGTAACAAGTCTGAACTGAATGCTTTAAGGTAATAAAATACTGCAGCAGCAGCACAAGGTGAAACATGCAGAGTGAAAACGAAAGACAGCTTCCTAACATGACGAAATGAATGTATTCGCTCAAGTCTGTATTCTCAGATATTTACTGAGAAACATGACCAGTCTCTACGTCTTCAGACCGTGGTTGTCATCGTCCTCTCGGGCCTTTTGCTGTCACTGAGCTGAGTGGTTTCCTACGTTTTAAGAATGAACCAGATTGTTGTTTTTCAATGTTTCTCTGACAGGTTTACTGTGTTCAGCCTAAGTCCAGTGAACAGCTACCAAATCAAATCCAGACCTTTTATCTGCTTAATCGGCCTCACCTGGCCATGAACTACTTGTCAGAAAACTTTCCAATCACCACTGAAAATGGAGGACTGTATATAAATATGGTGTCTGGCATATTTGTTAAACCTTTGTTAAATCTTTATTCTTTGCGACACAAACTGAAATAAATCTTGCAAATTAAGATTGGGGAATCAGTTCTCTGGACTTACTAAGTTGTTCTAAATTCAGTCTATATTATTTAAATGTAAACTGTGTTTATTTTAAATACTCAGAGCACACCCAGCCTGTTCAGTTAATGGATGCTAGACTGAGTTAGCTTTACATATGCTTCTCATGTAATGCTCGTCAATGTGTAACCAGGATACTGTATGGAATTCTGGTTTCAAAGTGGGAAACAATGCCAGCTTTGTGTCTTTGAATTTAACTGCCAGAATCTTTGATCGCAAGATGTTTTCTTCTTGTTATCAGTGCTTCTGTGACATCACAGCAACTGGGTTTGCTGGTGCGGGTGGAGGCTTTGTTTACAGAGTAGTAAACCTGTGCAACTTCCTGCTATATTAAACATGACACATGCTGTGTTATACTGTGGGTGTAAACAGTTTCTTCTCTTTCTTCACAGTACATTCACTCTGCAGGGATCATTCATCGGGTGGGTATATGAACATTACTGAATTTTACCAGACTTACCGCATTCTCACTCAGAATCATGTTTGCCTCTAAAGTGCTGTTAGAAGAATAGTTTGGCATTTTGGGAAATCTACTTTTTTACCTTCATGCTGGACCAGTATGACGTTTGAGCTAGCTAACAGTTTAGTTAGCTTAGCATACAGATTGGAAATATTCAGCAGAAACTACCTTACCTGGGTCAGTGTCATTGTTTTTTTGTTTTTGTTTTGTTTCTTTTTTTTTTAGCAAAGAGGACAGAGACCTGCAGCCAGCATAATGAAACTTAGGACTCATTGCTCATAGTGTTAGCACCCATGTAGTATGTGGTCTAACAACTCAGCCTTTCTACTTGTTTTTATTTCAAATTAAATTCAATTTTATTTTATTTATATAGCGCCAAATCACAACAAAAGTCGCCTCAAGGCGCTTCATAGATACAGAGAAAAACCCAACAATCATATGACCCCCTATGACCAAGCACTTTGGCAACAGTGGGAAGGAAAAACTCCCTTTTAACAGGAAGAAACCTCCAGCAGAACCAGGCTCAGGGAGGGGCGGGGCCATCTGCTGCGACCGGTTGGGGTGAGAGAAGGAAGACAGGATAAAAGACATGCTGTGGAAGAAAGACAGAGGTTAATAACAGGTATGATTCAATGCAGAGAGGTCTATTAATACATAGTGAGTGAGAAAGGTGACTGGAAAGGAAAAACTCAATGCATCATGGGAATCCCCCGGCAGCCTACGTCTATTGCAGCATAACTAAGGGAGGATTCAGGGTCACCTGGTCCAGCCCTAACTATATGCTTTAGCAAAAAGGAAAGTTTTAAGCCTAATCTTAAAAGTAGAGATAGTGTCTGTCTCCCGAATCCAAACTGGAAGCTGGTTCCACAGAAGAGGGGCCTGAAAACTGAAGGCTCTGCCTCCCATTCTACTTTTAAATACTCTAGGAACAACAAGTAGGCCTGCAGAGCGAGAGCGAAGTGCTCTAATAAGGTGATATGGTACTACAAGGTCATTGAGATAAGATGGGGCCTGATTATTTAAGACCTTGTATGTGAGGAGCAGGATTTTGAATTCAATTCTGGATTTAACAGGAAGCCAATGAAGGGAAGCCAAAACAGGAGAAATATGCTCTCTCTTTCTAGTCCCTGTCAGGACTCTTGCTGCAGCATTTTGGATTAGCTGAAGGCTTTTCAGTGAGTTTTTTGGACATATTGATAATAATGAATTACAGTAGTCCAGCCTGGAAGTAATAAAAGCATGAACTAGTTTTTCAGCGTCACTCTGAGACAGGATATTTCTAATTTTAGAGATGTTGCGCAAATGGAAGAAAGCAGTCTTACATATTTGTTTAATATGTGCATTGAAGGACATGTCCTGGTCAAAAATGACTCCAAGGTTCCTCACAGTGTTACTGGAGGCCAAGGTAATGCCATCCAGAGTAAGAATCTGGTTAGATACCATATTTCTAGGCTTTTCAGGGCCGAGTACAATAACCTCAGTTTTATCTGAATTAAGAAGCAGAAAGTTAGCGGCCATCCAGGTCTTTATGTCTTTAAGACATTCCTGCAGTTTAACTAATTGGTGTGTGTTATCTGGCTTCATGGACAGATAGAGCTGGGTGTCATCTGCATAGCAGTGAAAATGTATGCTATGTCTTCTAATGATACTGCCTAAGGGAAGCATGTATAATGTAAACAGAATTGGTCCTAGCACTTTTTAACACATTACACCTCATTTTTTATTGACAGCAGTGTCTGAATCAAAAAATATTTTAAAAAGTCGCATGGGAGTAGACTTCATGACAATTCCTAACCTATTTTCAGATCTTTCAGAACTTTTTACTGAGATGACAGTGGCCTGCATCTCCTTGGATGTTTCAAAGTATTCTCCACTGGTAGATCCAGATATTTTTCACAGTTATCCCTTCTATCACACTGCAGGACTGGACAATTACTGTGCTATTGGGTCGGGTAAAGTGTAGAAAAGTTTAGGGCTGGAGTGCATGTGTGAAAATAGTTTCAAGAAGAGCTTAGTAACCCTTTTCACACTGATCTACTTCAGTTGACTCCAGTCCTCAATTTTGCATTTACATTGGGTACATTGGGCAAAATGAGACTTTATGTTTCTGAAAATGGTCCAGTGAAGTGATTTTGGCATATTTATACTTTGTCACACAGGCACAGTTAGCCTTAAAGCTGTAGTCCAGATATTAGACATAGATAATGGCATTAGAGCACAAACTTCACATTAAAAAAAGATAACCAGTCGAAATTTCTGAATGGTACAAAGTTGAATCAGCAAGGTGGTTAGCACTGTTGCTGCACAGCAAGAAGGTCCCGAGTTCAATTCCACCATCAGCCCGGGGTCTTTCTGTGTGCAGTTTGCATGTTCTGCCCGTGTTCTCCTTGGGTACTTCGGCTTCTTCCCACAGTCCAGACACATGCAGTTAGTGGGGATAGGTTAATTGGCCAATCTAAATTGCCCATAGGTGTGAATCTATGAGTTAATGAGTGAGTGCGAATGGTTGTCTCTATGTGTTAGCCCTGCAACATATTAGCATCCTCTCCAGGGTGTACCCTGCCTCTCGCCCTATGACAGTTGGGATAGGCTCCAGCGCCCCGTGATCCTGGAAAGGTTAAGCGGAAGCGAATGGATGGATAGATAAAGTTGGATTGTATTAATATTTTTTTAACATGAAATTCTTAGACTTAAAATGAGGAAAAATACTATTTTGCCATTTTCATTCAACTTTCATGCCAGACTGAAAGAAAATGCACATTTTTCATTTTTGAGGCCTACTGTCTTTGAGGAATCTAATAATTCAGGTTCATTTTAAAATATGCTCAAAGGCATTCAAAATGAAGCTACCTAACCCAAAGTATTAATGTACAATTGTGTTTACATAAAAATAAATGGAGCAAAATAATTAAGAGTAATAAAAGAGGGATTAGTAACTCATTTCATGCAAATAGTCTTGCAAGGCAACATGTGATCGGTTTTTGTGTTTACATTTAAAAACATCGTCCTGAGAGCTCTGTGTTTTGGCAGTGTTTCAGAAATAATTTTCTTCCACATGCCTGAAAATGAAAAGTAGACAATTCTGAGATGTCATTGCTTTTTACCAGCATTAAGGTAAAACTGTAAGTACAAGTTGTACACAGCTCTTGGAATGACCCACTAAACAGAAGAAACATTACCTGATACAAACATGGCCTCTTTCCCATCCCTGTGCATCCTTTTTTATAGCTCCTCCTTTAACATTTGCCTTCTCTTTGAACATCTTTAATGACCACACACCGACTTGACTGATTTCCAGGTCACAACAGGCCAATGGAGGAAACAAGGAGTTATATCTTAGATAAATGAGAGAAATACCCAAAAAGGATGCAAACATTCCTTTATCTCTAAGTAAAGAAGCCATTCAGAATGTTATTTCCCAACATGTTGAACTGTTTGGGTTTTTCTGTATTATTTTTTGTATTAACTGCTCATTTTTCTAAGGTTGTAATACACTGACTTAATGACTTAATGTCTTGTAGGATCTGAAGCCTGGTAATCTCGCTGTGAATGAGAACTGTGAATTAAAGGTAAGATGAAAGAAAAAAGCAGTATACAGTCAAAATCAGGAGTTAAAATAAAAAAAGATGTAGCAGTTAGATTTTTGATCTTTAAATAATTTTACCATCCTCTCATTCATGCTTAAAATAGGCAAAGCATTTCATTTTAACTGTAGATGAAGATGCAACAAAATATCTTTGATCTCAGATTCTGGATTTTGGCCTGGCAAGACATACAGAGAGTGAAATGACTGGTTACGTTGTAACACGGTGGTACAGAGCACCAGAGGTCATATTTAACTGGATGCACTACAGCCAGACAGGTAATAATGTTGTTTACCTTCAAAGCAAATAGTTATTTGTTTAAGATATAAACAGACTGTTGCAACATGCTACAATGTGCTAATACTCAGGTCCTTTTTTGAACTCTTCTCCTCTGCAGTGGATGTCTGGTCAGCTGCCTGTATACTGGCTGAAATGATCACTGGCCAGGTGCTTTTCCGAGGACAGGACAGTATCCACACACATTTTAATGAAACTGTATGCTCAGTTATGGGAGACACAACCCAGCGTGATTTCTTTTTATTTGAATGTTAAGGAAATAAAAAAAAAAAGTCAGGTGAAGCACTGTAAAAGTTTGTTATTCCTGGTGTCTCGATGACCAGAAAGCTGAGAGTAGGTTATCGCTAAAATCTACGTCTATATTATGTCATTGCCCCAATCTTGACTCAAGAGTTGGTGATGTTTGCAGGAATATTTAGTCAGTTTTCTATCTATTAAATCCATCACTCAAGTGTAATGCTAAAACTTTTAATAAGGTAGTAATAATAATAATGATGATAAGGGAAGAAAAGACAAGACGGGAACAACAATGATATATTTTTTTAACAGTCCTTTTTGAGGTAGGACAGCACTGAACTCTTGAGTATGTGATGATGAAATCTGGCCTCCCTTCTAAGAACATAGCAAGCTTTAATACTTACCTTAAAGATTTTAATGAAAAGCTCCCAGAGAACTGGACACAATAGGAAGTCTTTAAGGTAACTGGGTTTTTACCATAGATAAATGATCTACTGTACATAAAGGATTGATGCGGCCATCGTGCTATTGACCATTCGTTTTGGACTTTGTATTTTAAAGCTTCACTAGCACCATGTTAGTGTTTTGAAGCCGTATTTATTTGAAAGTGCTTTCAGCTAATGCTGGCAAGCATACTCTGCCAACAGATCTACCTCGTGCATGTTGAATATTCTCAGCCTTTCTTAACGAGCTTGTTCAGGTATCGATCAGCTGAAGAAGATCCTCCGTCTAACAGGGACTCCAGACTCCTCCCTGGTGCAGAAGATGCAGAGTAAAGATGTGAGTTTTGCAGTCAGGTGTTTTTAAAAGGCTGTGGAGCTGCAACAGTTGTTTCTGGAAGGGCTTTGTCTGCGTGCCTTACTTTTTACACTCTCCATGTGTTGCAGAGATTTTAGTTTGGCTGTTGCTGCTGATCTTTTCTGTTTTATAAAGCTCTAACAGGGAAACAAATGTGTGTTTCAGGCACAATCATATGTGCGAGGTCTCCCTCCACAAAAGAAGAAAAACTTCAAGGAAGCTTTTCCAGGCTTGGATGACGATGGTGGGCTGCTTTATTTTATTCACATCTGAAATCTTGAGTAGTTTTATTTACAAAGATGTTCCCTCACACTCCACTTAGATTAAAGCTCAAACCAGATATTTCAAGTATGTGTATATGGAGAGTATGGCTGCTGAATCCAGTGACGCACATTTTACATGTGCGATGAGTAGATTTTACTGCAGTGAATCTTTGAATTAAAAAAAATCTGCTTTAAAGTGTTTTGTGTCTTGATACATCCAGTTATAGACCTGTTGGAGGGGATGTTGCTGCTGGATCCTGAGGCCAGGCTGACAGCTAAGCAGGGATTGTCCCACCCTTACGTGGCTGAATATCACGACCCAGACTGCGAACCAGACTCTCAGCCCTATGATGACTCCTTCGAGAGCCTGGAGCTCGCTATTGGCGAGTGGAAGAGTAAGTGCAGGTGTTATGTTGGAGAATGGAGATGATGGAAACGTTGCCAACATGTGAAGACATAATTTATGAGTACTGTGTGTGTGTGTGTGTGTGTGTGTGTGTGTGTGTGTGTGTGTGTGTGTGTGTGTGTGTGTGTGTGTGTGTGTGTGTGTGTAAAATGAACAGAATTCTAATACTATCCAAATTTCAGTCATATTTTTTTAACACTGCTTTCCTTTCTTTCTTTCCAATCAGGTCTGATCCACATGGAGATCATGACTTTTGACCCTGACCACCCTAGTATGACAGCCATGTAGATCCCTTCAACTGTTTATAATATATGCACAAAGTGAAAATTTGTCATATAACATCTTAAAAGTGTTTTGGTGCATCTGATGTGTATTGCAGTTAAAATGCATTTCAATACAAGGCAGCTTTATTTTGTATGGCGGCCTCTACAGGACAATAGCAAAACTAGAGTCTGTAAGAAGTAACAATAAGAGTAATATTCTTTCATTGTGGATTACTTTGATACTTTCACTATGCAATGAAAACAAATGTGTTTGCAAGTGTGGTTGCACGTAAAATGCATTTGTGATTCAAATGTAAGTAAGCTTTAGGAAATGCACAAATGTTATGTTGGAAGTGGCGCTTGTGGATATTATCTGTTCAATGACCTGTGGTGTTTGTAATAACTTAAACCACATTTAGAATGAAAGGCAAACAAAATAAAATACAAGTACAGGAAGCAGTTCATACTTAACATAACAACATTGCAACATTTGTTTGTTACGCTGAAGCGGTGTCTGCTCATTTCAGTAAGGATGAAATGTTTTTTTATTATTGAGTATAACTTTAATTCAAGGTTTTTATCTGACACGTCCTGTGTCAGAATGTTTGGAAAGGAAATGCTAATTAACAAAGAGTTTAGAAGATTTCAGTCCAAGATTCCTTTCACATTTAATAACACTTTATTTTACTTATCACTGAATTGTCAGTGGGAACAGACGTGTGTGACAAAGTCAAGATCAGGTTCATAAGTACAGGGGTTTATGGTTAAAAGCTAGTTACAGTCACTTTACATGGGCGTATTTGTCTTTCTGTAGGTTTTTGTGTCATGTATTCACAACAAATATGGGTATATTGTGCAATGTTACTCTCTTCATTTCATAATGATCCTAATCATTTACACTGTTTTGTTTATCTTTGTTTTTTTATTACTTCTGTCATCTGATTTCAAGAAGAAAAAACATTTCAATAAAAAAATAAAAGTAACTGTCTGTTTTCTATTGTGGTTTCAGTTTAGTTTCAGTAGAGGGCAGTATAGCATTACAGGTATGAAGAACAAAGTTACTCAGTGGTGGCTTATACCTGAAGTGTCATATCTTACACATAATAATAATAATAATGCTAATAATACTTCCCCCCTTTTTTGCCTGTCCCATACAGCACTGTATAATCAGAACTGAAGGCCAATAAAAATACCCAACAGATTTTATTTTCCCAAGTGGATCATTATGGCTTTACCACACTGTTCCACTTGTTTGATCTTTAGTATTTATTTGATTTTTTTTTTTTTTTTACTTATTACAATTGGAACAGACATGACTGGTGGATAGGAAAGGGAAAGACTTTGTCAAGAGAAGTTCAGGAAACGGAGAAGGAAAGAAAAACAGGTTAAGAGGTACAGAGCGAAAAGACACTAAAAATCAGCTGGAGACTAAAAGAAAACAAGTAAAGAGAACAACATGGTAAGGAAACCAAAGCAACAACCTAGATGCCTACTGAGCAGCACACAAGACCGTCAATGGTCGATATGCTTAGAGGCAGCAGGCAAGGAAGATAGTGTGTGTCTGTGAACACCCGTGTGCGCGAGTGCACTTGTATTCAGAAGGTTTCTCCATGTAACTATCTAATAGTAGGTGTGGGGACCCAAAGCCCTGCTTCCCAGGACATGATGCAGGCATGGAGGAGATCCAGGCCCTAGACATCTAGAGGGCCCCCAGAGAACGAGAGCCCAAGAAGGACCACCGACGGGGCATCCTCGTCACCCTTCTAGAAAAGAGCTGAGGAGGAGCCTTACATCCTCGGGCAGGTTTTCCTATAGAATGTATATAAATGATGGACATTGTGTCTGCTAACATCTTATTGTAGTTTTTTGAAATTATGTGTCACTGTGTAAAACTGAGGGACACTGCAAGCTCATTTGTATTCTAATTGTGAGCCAATACTTCATCCTCATGTCTGACTGATCTACAAAATTATCTTGTATTCAAAGAGATTAAAGTAGCAGTTAACTCAACTCACTGTGCCAGCCATTAAAAAAAACAAACATTTAAATGCAGCTTTATTTCCTGGTCATCCCAACCTGCAGTCCACCTTACTTGATGTACCTCATCCTCATTGATCAATGAGGTTTGAGCAAACTAACCTTGGAAGTAACGTTTCTTCAGGGAATCGTCATCCATCTGCACGATGTCACAGACTGCAGCCATGGTGGATAACAGCAACTCAACAAGTTGGAACAAGAAGCAGCAGATCTCACCTTCGTAGGGAATTCTGATGGTGATGATCGGGCATGTGTTTGACATTCTGTAAGAATACTTCTAGGATATATTCATGACTGTTTTATTTAGTTTACTCATTGAGGCTAAGGTAACTGGTGACCTTAAGGGCAAAAATCCATGTGCTTCTCTTATTTTGAGTTGACTGACTTAATCCCCACCTCTGGTTTCAAAGCCAAAGGTTTATATACCTGATACTCTTATGGTTGATTCATCACTATGATGCGCATCCACGTAGCTTTTGCCCGTAGCACTATTCAAAGCACAACAATATCTATGCTCATCCACCCTGTCCAAATAATGTCCCAATTTTTCTTTATAATGCTTTCAGGACAGTCTCTCTGCTGTAGCATGAGACAAAGTGAAGTTTATGAGTTTGCTCTGTTTTGGTTTACAGCTGAGTGCTTGGCCGCTCCAGAGACAAAACTTTGCTGTGAGTCAGACTGTGATATGCACCTATTTTCAGATCAGGACAAATGTGTGCACTGGTGTAATTAAAACAGATGGATTTATTTTGATTTTTTTCCCTCCCTATAAAGGTGAAGGTAGTGCAGATTTCAAAAGGTGAGGGCTCCCTCCATCTTTAGTCCACAGTCTGAGGTTCAGGGTAACAACACTGTTTCTTAAAACTTCAATCATGAACATTAAAAAAGGATGAAAACACCCACAACAGTCCAAACTATTTCAGTTTTATCTCTTTTGAAGTTACAGTGTAAGTACTAAAATATACACACAATAAAGCTGAAAACTTGATAATAAAAAGAAAGCAGTGAAATTGTGGCACACAAGATATCCCAGTTAAAGAAAATAGGAAAGTGAGGAAACTCCAATCAGTCTAATATGTGCTGCAGTGCTGCAGCAGAGCTAGGCTGCAATGCACAGCATTTAATGAAGGTAGTGGAGGGCCCTGTGTACTGCTTTCAATCAGGAAGTGCAGCTTTGTTAACAAGCTGCTGCTGCCAAGGAAAAGTTTACATAAAGAACAAAGCAAATGTGCAGTACTGATACTGTGGGGATCACTCATATTGTGAACTGTTACAGACTGCTTTACTGATGCTCCTGATTTTTAGCCCCATTTTACAAGCCTCTACTGCAGACACAAACATCTATCATGCCACACCCAATCACCACTCCAGTGTAGTCCTGTGTGCTCTCCTGTTTCAGGGTTCTGCACGGGCTTGTTGCATTCATCTCACCTTAGTCAAACTTTTGGCAGACCTGCTTACACATATCTGCCGTGTCATAGGTGTGGGCCGCATATCATACTCACAGGGCTTCCCGAAATTTGTCGAAAATGTAGCTTAATAAGTTTTTAACATATCTTTCTAGCATGTATCTGTCCCAGACAATTGATCATCCATCGGCTTGAATAAGTGCCCGCATGATATATAGTATGCAAAGTAAAAACCATCAGGTGGATAAGTGAAACAATATAATTATGCCTATAGAGTCACTTCCATATTTGCACTGCATATCAATGTCCTATATTAAAGAGAATTCCAGCTCTGTCATTTTGAGGAGCCTTTTGAGGGCTGAATTATTTTTTTGTTTTGTATTTTTAGATCACTATAAAGACAATAAAGGAAACCTATTTGGTTATATTTGGTTTTTCTGTCATATAATGTGGAATTTAAATATGATCCAAGTTTGAAATATTGAATCCAGTGTGTGTGTGTGTGCGTGTGTGCGTGTGTGTGTGTGTTTGTGTTTGTGTTTGTGCGGTGTCTGCATTTTTAGCCTTGGAGGTTTCCGTTTGCTAGTCTCTTATCCACAAATACTACTTGTTTGCTTATTTATTAATACTTTTCACTTCAAAATTAAACTGAAGATTAACACTGTGTTGCCCTATAATAACTAAGCAAACCAGTTACATTTGTATAATGTAATGTAAATAATGTTCCATTATTTTACTATTATTTGCTTGACTACATTAGTGTTGTGTTATATCAACCGTATTATTTCAGCAGTTTCAGCTACAGCTAATCATGAGTAAAAAGTTTGGGACATTCAAATGTTACAATAGTAAGAATTCACAGGAACAAGATCTGGAAATGTATGTGAACACAGATTTATTTCAGTTTTGTTGGTACAAATTCCCAATAAACCTGGAAGTTCCAGTCAGCCTGATCCTTTTTAAAACATTTTTATTATTCAGAGTGAAAATAGAAGTAAAGCATGATCACAACACCATTTATTTACTGCAGTGGAGAAATCATTTTTCTCTTAACACAGGAGAAGAAATATGAAAGTGTTTCATGTGGCTGCTTTTGATGATGTCAAACTGCATAACAAAATGACAGATATTAGAAAATTTCCTGTGGTGCCATTTTGTATACAATAGTAGTTGCTTTGTAAGGATTCTCTGTCCTGACACTACAAGGATCCTCTTGTATGCACAACAGCACATCCAACAACTAAAAGACAGCCAGGCTGACTGATCAAAGAAAGACAGGACTGACTCACATCTTTGCTGCTCACAACAATCTCTGTACCTTTCTGCTTGAATTTGGATTTAATGTCTCTAACTCTCTTTGGGTATGTGGTGCCATTACATGGATCGGCTGTCTTTGACTTGTCAAGCGTATATGTTTCTGAGGTTGCTCTGTGCATGCAGGGAATGACAGGGCGGGGTTTATGGAGGTCATGATGAGGAGAAGAAAAATAAGAGAAGAAGAAAAAATGGATTGGAAGATGGCCACTGGTTCTGTTAACGGCGGCTGGAATAGGATGAGCTGACTCTTGTTTTTGAGATGCTAGAGGTGCTGCCACTGCCAAAGCCGCCCACGGAAATACCGCCACCGTAGCCCATGCCGCCGCCGCCCATTCCGCCACCGAAGCCACCGCCGCCTCCGCCGCCCATGCCGCCACCAAAGCCTCCGCCGAAGCCGCCGCCGAAGCCGCCGCCACCGCCTCCGCCGCCACCACTTCTTCCACCACCTGGTGAGGAGAAGAACACATTTGTCAGGAGAAAGGCTTTAAATTTAGTTTTTTAGGTAAAACTTTGGAACTCTGATACAAAACAAACAACAACAACAAAAAAGCCCAAAATGCTGTATATGTTAATACATACCGAAGCTGGTGCTTGTGGACTGCACATGGATGGTTGCGTTTCCACCACCAGAGGCAATCCTACAAAGAAGAACAAAATGTAACAATTTGATGAGCTGGTAATGTCATTGTCACCATGAAAACTTCGTTTAGCTTCTCCTGTGTTTTAGAGGATTATTTATTTATTTATTTCTTACCTTGATTCCTCTCCTTCCAGCAGTTTCCTGTAGGTGGCGATCTCAATGTCCAGAGCCAGCTTGACGTTCATGAGCTCTTGGTACTCGCGGACTTGGCGGGCCATGTCCTGCTTGGCTCTCTGCAGGGCCTCTTCCAGGTCCTTGATGCGGACCTTGGCGTCCTTCACAGCCAGCTCGCCACGCTCCTCTGCCTCAGCAATCTGGGCCTCCAGGTTGGCACGCTGGGAGGTTGGAAAATTAGCAGAAGCTTTAAATGTGATATTTCTCATTCACAATGCTATCTATGTGTTTAGCATTTATGTTTAACACATATGTAAGAAATAATCTCATCAGCTATGCAGAAACATGCATTACCTGTCCCTTGACTGCCTCAATCTCATTCTGAAGGCGGCTAATCATGCGGTTGAGCTCAGCAATCTCACTCTTTGTGTTACGAAGGTCATCCCCTGCCTGGTTTGCATTGGCCTGCATCTCCTGGAACTGAAGGAATCAGATTGAGAACAAGTGTTATTCCAGATTCCACAGACCAATCCACTTTTATTTGACTTGGCAGACTCTCTCTACCTACCTTGGACTGGTACCATTTCTCAGCTTCCGCTCGGCTGTTGTTGGCGATGTCCTCGTACTGTGCCTTGACTTCAGCCACAATGGAGTCCATATCCAGGCTGCGGCTGTTGTCCATCTCCACAATGACAGAAGTGTCCTTGATCTGTCCCTGAAGCTCAGCAAGCTCCTGTGAACAAGACACAAGTTCTTTTAAAAAAAAATTGAACTGAAAGATTAAAAAAAAAAATAGTACAAAATAAACACATCTGTGTGTGCCACAGTGCCATTCAATGTTTGTTTGTTTTTTCTTACAGCTTCATAGATAGCTCTGAGGAAGTTAATTTCATCCTGAAGAGCGTCAACCTTGGCCTCCAACTCAATTTTGTTCATGTAGGCTCCATCTACATCCTGTAAAGGAGGATAAAGTAGACTGCATTAGTCACGGCGCTTGCAGAAATGATAATTTATGCATCATCTATCATCATTATGACAACTTTTTAATGGCACATCCATTCTCACCTTCTTAAGGAGCACAAATTCGTTTTCGACTCCAGCACGCTTGTTGATTTCATCTTCATATCTGTCGCAAAAAATGCAAGAAAAATGAGCTGAACACGATCAGGCATCATCTACTGGAAGTCAGCTGCTGTGTTCATTGTGACTCGTGGGAACTCACTTGTTCTTGAAGTCCTCCACCAGTCCCTGCATGTTTTTCAGCTCAGACTCCAGCTTCATCTTCTCATTGCCCAGCCCGTCCAGCTGTCTGCGCAGGTTGGCAATGTAAGCTTCAAACATGGCATCGATGTTGGAGCGGGTGGTGGTCTGCTCCTGCAGCAGGCTCCACTTGGTCTCCAGCATTTTGTTTTGCTGCTCCAGGAAGCGGACCTAAATGGTGATATAATTTGACAAATTTAGATCTGCAGTCATAGAATAGCAATACTTGCCTTGAGGTCCTAGACCGGCTTGTTTTTCTCTGGAGATCCATCAGTCCATGGATCACGTGTAACTTTCCCACATTAAAAACTCTCGCAGGCAAAAAAATGCCAACGACCATATTAAAATTCCTCACAGTGCACGACTGTTCTAGACACACTGCACTGTGGAGCTTGTTTGTGAGACTTAGAAGATCAACCATTGTTTGATTAAACAGTAGAGCCCAAAGGTCCATTTCTGGGTGTGTCTTTAAGGTGCCACACCCTCCTCCAACCACTTGACATCAGCGCTCCCTCGCCTCCAGGATGCATACTTTCACTGATTGAACGTGCCTGCCTCAACCCTCACCAATTAATGTGTCACACCTAAAGATATTAACTGTTATGTCAAATGTACAATGCGCATTATACTTTAGTTTAATATATTATACTAAACAAAAATGTTCTTTAAACATCTAAGCCATTTTTTCCTGCTATTAATGATTGTTTTTGTGATGCTTTATTGCAGTAATATACCGTTTTATTTGAAATTTGAAATAAGGAGTCTTCAAAGGATGAGATCAGGTTACCTGTTTGAAGACAGATAAGGTGTGGCACGTAGCGCGCAGAAAGAGCTAGCTCAGCATTTTCTCATACAGGGTGTGGTTAGCAACTTTGCCATTACTGCCTGAGAGAAACGGTCCCTCATCAATGCATCGTCTTTAATTAAACATGAAACTGCATGTGGGAGAATTTAAAGTAAAAGCCTGTCACTTCTTGCTGCCATGGGAACAAGTGATAACCAGATCCCTCGCTCCTCTCACCTGATAATGCAGCAGTAACTGGATATGACCGCTCTACTGTTTCCATGCTTTCACTCTACACAGAGACAGCTTGCAGGCTGTGCTCATAATGCAATTTTAAGGAGCATCATGTTGCTTAGTTTGAGGGGTGAATTTTAAGCAAATCACCCAGCAGTTCTCAACATTCATCAGCATTCAGTTAGCATTTCCAGGTTTAGTTAAGCTGTTGCATAATATTTAATGAGCTCAAGGGCCCTTTCAACAAGAGCCTGCCTTTGCATCTTTTTCTAATATATTAGAAACCAGCTTCAGGATTTTCATTCTGCTGACATGTTGTGAGACTAAAATAAAAGCTAGACAAAACCTTTTTCAATATCAGATAGGAAACGTGCCACTCACCTTCTCAATGAAGTGTACAAAGCTTTCAGTGCAACTAGAGTAGCTCCTGCTTGAGAAGAATAAAACGGCCTGAAACTTTTTTATGAAACTCTTACCTTGTCAATGAAGGAAGCAAAGCGGTTGTTGAGAGTCTTGATTTGCTCTTTCTCCTGGGTGCGGACAGTCTGGATGTTGGGGTCGATCTCAAGGTTATAGGGGGCCAGTAAGCTCTGGTTTACTTGGACTTGCGTGATCAGAGGCACTGATCCAAAACCTCCTGGACCACCACCACCGAAACCGCCTGCACCGAAACCGCCGCCGCCGCCACCACCACCACCGAAACCGCCCGCACCAAAACCACCACCACCCAAACTAAGACCACTGCCACCACCAGAGGCAAAAGAATAACTACTGAAACCACCACCACCACCACCACCACCACCACCGCTAGCCATGCCTGATCTGAGCATTGAGGTTGATGATGACATTATCATTGGCCCCCCTAGATTGACAGATCTTGAGGAAAAACTTTGTCTTCCTCCTCCTCCTCCTCCTCCTCCCATACGGAAACTACCACCACCACCAGCTTGTCCACCTCCACTATAGCTGCTCCGCACAACTTTTGTGGACATTCTGGTCGACGACATGGCTGGTTTCTTCTTAAGAGGAAGGATTCAAAGAGAAAAGCAAAGAGAGAGAGGTTTGGGAGCGTAGTGGAGCCCACTAAGAGGAAGGTCAAGTCCCTCTAAGTGTCTTGTCTCTGTCTACGATGGATTTTTATCTGTCTCCAGCTGAGGAGGAGGTCCCGGTAAGCTCAGCCTCCTCTGCGCCTCCCCTCAACCCTCCTCCTATTACCTGGATCCTGAAAGGTGTGCTTGCAGGCAGTGTAGATTGGCTCAGCCTGTCAGACAGGTAATAGCGCCACCCCTGTAAAGCGATCTGGGCTTGACACACCCAGATGCTTGTAGAGAAACAGCATCAGAGCCCGAGCTGGGAGGGCAGGAAAGGCATTTGGCAAAGACTCTTTTTGTTGATTAGCTAGGGGTGTTCTGTGTACAGGGTGGGGACCTGCATACTCACTGTGCCACCTTTCTTTTCTCTACTGTTTACCTTCTGGCAAGATTTTTTCTCTGTATCCTCTGTGTGAGCACTTCTTTGTATTTTACTGGGATTGTGGACATGAAATTAAGATAAAACTATCTATAGGATTAAGTTGGGTAAAATTGCCCTTTAACTACGCTGAAAATGTTTCAGCAAGCAATTTAACCAGTTTTTGCTTGTCAAAATGCAATGCACATTCTTCCAGGTATGTTTTTAGATACACAGGAAAACCTTAAATTTAAATAATCTTTAAAGTGAGTTTTAAGATCTGCGAGAGAGCGCCAAAGTGTGACTTCACAAGTAAAAAAATGTACATAAAATAAAAACAAAAAACAAAAAAACAAAGTCACATTAAGATAATTAGTTGGGTAGTCGGCTGAAGGATAATCCAAGATAAAGTGGAGACCTTGAGACGAGTAAACTGGTTTTACAGGAGATTCCCTGCAGACAGTACAGTACTTACCCACTGCACAAAATCCCACAGATACACATAGAGAAAAGCTGAATCGGAGAATAAATGGTGGTCATTTCAATGAAACATGGTTTCCACATTATGCACAGCGAGCATATGAAGGAATCCACCCCGTGCTGCTTATGTGCTCAGGCCTGCAGCTTGCGGGTGCTTGAGGCTACTGTGCACAATGCTTTCAATACACAATACACTCACCCAGGTTTACTGAGTAAATGTATTGCATCGGTTTAGATATTTCAATCTTAAGAAAAAGGTCCATTGCAAGTCTTTTTTTAACTTAATGTCAGCTTGGAAGAACAAGAAGCCAAAAGTAGAGTCGATTTCTTGCTCCGACAGAGCTGGAACTGTTGGTACCTGTTTAAAACCATCTTAACAACTCCAGTATAGCTGTTGGCTTCCCAGCCTCTGTACTGTAGTAGCTTCTAAACAAGCTCCAGGGCATAACTGAGTCACACCCCAAATTAAAATACCAGTGGTTCACTCTCACTTCCAACACTGTCTAGTGGAAGAACTATGCTCCTATGCCACTTACTGCACATTCACAAATTTGCGTTAGTCAGGAGGGAAACATGCCAAAAAATATGTTTGTGCCTACAAAATGTTTGCTGCAAACACTATTTGTATGTGCAATCCATGGACTTCATTATGCATCAAGAATTCCCACCATCGCCAACCACCACCACCATAAAGAATGAGCCAGTTTGTCCTGGCAGGCTGCATATGCTCAGGCAGACCTGAAAAAGGAAGTTATAACTATGTTTTTATTTCAAGCATTATTTTGCAGCTGCAAAGCTGATCATACTTTGCTAGAAGTATTCAACTTTAGGTTCTGTTAGCACATAAAAAGTGCTGTGATTCAATCTTACCTGGGTGTGTCACATGATGTAATGCGCCAACAGAGCACAATTCTACAAAGTGAAGTCTAAATAGTTTGAAACCGTAAGGACCCATCATTTATCTTATATGTAGACAAATGTGTGTATCTGAGCAGTGCCAATGCCATTAGTTTCATGATCACAGTTCCAAAAAACAGCATCGCCTTGCTGAAATATGTGAGGCCTTCTTTGAAAAAGATGTTTCTGGTTGGGGCCATATGTCGCTCTAAAAGCAGTAAATTCGTTTTAGCATTGATAAAGCCTTACTAGATCTGCAAGATGACAAGGCCATAAACACTAGGACTGACAAGAACTCACAGCTGCACCCTCGACCATGGAGAATGAACTTATGTTCAAACCCAGAACCCTTTCTGTGAGGCAACGCTGATAATCGCTGTATCAGTGTACAGGAATATGCAAGATAAATACAGAATGAAACTTATCAAACTTATAAAGTTATATCAAACGTTTTTCCATTTTAACTTCACTACCTGAGCAGTAAATTTATATTTTGCATTTGCCAAACAAACCGTTTTAGACTTCAGAGCGCCACACGATGACGACAACTCAAATATAATAGTATTTGTCATTTTTGCTTGTCTAGAATCAAGGCGTAATTAGTTGCCTGAGGCCCATGAGGTCAGACACGTTAACCCAAAATTTGAAATCTGTAGTATTTTAGGTTTTGCTGTTGGTTTCCCCATGTTGGTCAGATTGTGGGGACTTGAAACTTTCTTCAAGCCATCCTTCATGTTTCTGCCTCTTTCCCAGAGCTATTTCACAGTAGTAGCAGGCTAAGCCAGTTATTCCATAGGAGATTTTAAAAACTCCCCAGCGGGTTATGAGTCTTCCCTAGTTCAACGTGCCTGGAAAACCTCCAGCTGAAGGCAATAAGGAGGCAAAGACATGCTCAGACCAATATAACTGGTTCCTTTCAGGCAACGACTCCAACTCCTTTCCCTATCTCTGTAGGGATGAGCTGCACACTGTGCAAGCTGCAGCAGTTATCAAATGACCTTTATGCTGTCTTTGAGTCATTTATTGGATCATTTAAGATGAAATTGTACTGCTTACTTTAGAACTAAAACAAACAACAACTTACTTCCAGGAAAAAGGGCTTCAATTAGCCTAGGCTTGTAACTGATTAGATGATCAAAACCCGTGAGGAAAGTATGACAACTCTGACATCTCCCAAACCACACACCTAACAACATATTTATTGTTCTTCATGGCAACACTAAGAAACTGTGTTAGAAATTAGAAGGATATTTGGTAACAGGAAGGTCACATTTATTTAAAAGCTATAGTACTCTACGAGGACCCAGACATTAAAAAAAGCTGCAAAAGTCAAATGTAAAAACCCCTGACCATCATTAGAATAAACTACACTGACAGAGACTGGATTCTAAAATGAAAACTAAACTCTGGGCAGTGACACCTACACTCTGCAAGACTGTATTTCATCTCAGATGATGTGACGGGTGGCTTTTCAAGCTTTCTAGTCAGAACACGTAGTGGAATGTTCACAAGCTCATTTACTCTGTGAGAACCAAGCTTGAGATGGGAGTTTACTCTACTGAAACTTGGCAAGAGGGACCGCTGGGGAAGAAAGCGTAATTAAGTTTCAGGTGTCAATTAGGACAGCTTTTGTATTATACAATATTGAAACTTGACAATTTACACCTAACTGTATCTCGGATCTGATTTGCCGGCAACCTTCACCACTGAACTTTAGTAAAAAGGCCATGTTGTTACGTTTTCCAAAAACACAAACAGTTTTTCAGTTATTTAGACTTCCTTACACCTTAGTGATCAAATCAGGTGAGTCAGGCATCTTACGGTCTGGTTAAAATGATAGTTTGAAGATGTCACCTAGAAAGAGTCGGTGTGGGGTCAAATCAAAAACTAAACTTTACTAAAATTGTCAGAAGTTTATGAACTGACATAATGGAGCTAAATCAAATAGTCAAGCTGCATTTTGAACCTGAACTTATACAAAAACATAATGACAAGTGTCCCAGTCTATTCCTCTGCTTAATATATGACAAGTACGGTATGTTACTTTAGTGCTCTCTCACAATAATACTGACATCCATAAAGTGTTTGACAAACAGTGGACAAATGCCAAATTTATATTTGCCTGCATAGGTCTGCAATATGTTAGTAAAAGCAGATAATATTACAGGAAAAGCAACTTCATATGCATTACAACAGGATTTCTGCATTATTATTCCTACTATTATAGATTATTTATTTTTAAATGTAGTGAATGTCATCTGTTCCAGGCTTTAAATGAGACTTAGGGCTGCACTAAGTAGAGGAGAATTTTGCACTTCAAATTTTTTAGAACATGGAGTAAAAAGAACAAAAAAAACCAACTTGATAGATACAAAAACTTTAAATGAAGTAAAACTTAATTTAAAGTTTTTGTATCTATCACAAAACAGCATTTTCCTAAGATTATACAAGAACTTTTTAGAATGAACATTTGGATTTGGAGTTTTTGCATTATCTTGCTGGCACAGAGATAAAAAAAAAAAAGCAGAGGACTTCTAACTTTTTTCTTGTTATCGGCCTTAGAGCAAGGGGAATACATATGTTACAGTGCCTGGCACTAGTTAACTTTAAGATTTTTGCCCTGCTAATCTGTCCATGAAAGATTAATTACTGAGACATTGCTTATTCAGGAATGAAGAAAGACCCTGAAAACTAGAGTTGGATCTATGAAATGCAATGTTATAACCCAGCATACAGTCTATACACCTCATGCAGCTGATGCACATTACTGGATTTGATCAGGTGTATAAGCACAAAACTCTCTGGCAATCACTTTGTTTTTCTATCATGCATTTTCAATGCATGCATTAAAAAAGGCAGCATGTCTCTGTTTTAAGTCAGTTTTGTTCACATTAGTCAGTCAAAAGAACAAAAATGCCATTCACTTCTTAAAGTAATGGACTAAAGGTGAAAGTACATGACACAGCTGCTGGAGTGAGACAAATGATAAAAGTGCAAAGAGAAAACAGCATTTTGGACAAAAAGAAGTCTTACTCAGGTCTTAGTGTAAGTTTCTGTGACTGAGGTGTGGTTCTGACTAAATCTGCACAGATTTACTACTCCCTAATCTTCTTTCACATACACATGCTTGTTCTACAAAAGCCACTACAAGGGAGTGTTAGTGGAGTGAGTCCATCAAGCCAGAGGGGAATTCTACCAGATTCTATAATGGAAAGATTAAGCTAGCTGCCACACCTTAAAATGAATTAGGAAGATGCGGTATGAGGACAAATGCAGGGAGGGTAATGTTCTGTCTCTGAAGGACACATGGCCTCTTTCAGTTCAACTGAATGAAAATGCAACAATTAGGCATCAATCCCTTGCAGCTTTATTTTTAGGCTAAAATTATTTCATTTGATGTCGCTCAGTGAGGAGCAAACTCAATTTAACAAAGCCAGGGAAGGTCAAAACAGGAAGGTAGGGTCTCTGCCTTACAGTATAAATCACCTTAAAGTGACTGATGCTGGCAATGTTCCCTCTAATTTTTCATGTGTCTGAGCGAACACACCAACTCCCTGAGCGGTCCCTTGGACCACTGTGAGCAACATTAGATGTGTGGGTCATGCCAGCATCGAATCCATCCAAGTTACATGGTTTATTAAAATAATCAAATTACAGCATTATATTTATGTTAGACTACTTTTAATTAACTGCTTTAGCTCACTTACAGTGACATTTTTTTTTATTTTTTTTTAATAAAGCTCTGATTTGTATTATGAGTATGAGTCTGTGGTCTGGGAGAGACTCCTGTAACTCTCTGTCTGCAAAATACAGTATATAATGAGCAATGCTGGGCAATTAATTATATAGTTACTTCTTCAAAAAGTAACTGAGTTATGGAAACAACAAAGTTTTTTGCAGCTGTTTACCTAAAAATGCAGCCAAGGTGTTTTTTAAATAAACATTTCAAACTATTTACAGAACTTCCCCCTTTCCTAAACAACTAAATGCCATGTTGCCATATCATTTTTTGATTGGTCGACATGATACATTTTTCGATGAATAGGAAAGGGTGGGGTTTTTTGCTCACAGGTGGAGAGTGCTCTCGAGCGTTTTCCTTCCTTTTTACCGCTTCTTCTTGCAGTAAATATAAACAACGATAGTATTCCGGAAGAAAAACAAACATTGCATATATTTTTATCATAACTCTGGTTTTATGTGACCTATCAACACAATTTAAGACTTGTATAAAGTCCACACGTTTTCCGTCTGTCCTGCTCACATCTCCAATGGTTGTACACGTTGTCGTTAACGTGGCTTCACTCCACATCAGCCACGCCACTTTGTTAGCTAAAACACCGGTGTCGGCACATAAGGACGCTGTCATAGCCTGTCAACGACGTTGATTAGCTGCGTATATACGAATGTGAATCGCGTGATTGGCTGGACTATGGGATAAGGTGGCATCGTTCTAATCCCATACGGGAGCAGCCAGTGACTTACTGACTAACATTGCAAAACAGAATTGTTAAAGTTTTAATTTTAATTTCAATTCAGGTTAGATTTTTTTTGTGCGCAACACAGATTTTCTGTGCGCAGTGACCGTGCCAGCAGTGCGCAATTGCGCACTCGCGCAGCTTATCTGTGTGTTGACTAAAGTGTGCAACGCACAGATAGTGGCGGACACCTGCATCCAATGTTCCCTCTGGAGTTCCCCACCTGTGCTTTTGATGGTCATAAATTAATAAACATATTTTTTTGTACATTTAAAACTTAAAGACTGCAGAGCGGGCTAAAACACACCATTGTGCTGCAATAATGCTGCACATAACTCGCAGCTTTACAGCTCCTTTAGCAAGCCAAAAATTTGCTGCACAAGCAGTATCTGACAAAAAAAACACTCAGCTCCACCTCCGCAACCACACCCAGTCCTACAACAGCCACCGGGCAAACTGGCACAGTGGAGCCAAGGTTAAACCTGTGGGTATCAGCGCAGAACACAAACTTAAACATTCCTAGGCTGCAAAGACAACATATCAAACTTAACTGTAACTAAATTTGAATTTTTGTTTTTTTATCTTTCTTTGTGAAACATGAATGCTCATTTTGAATTTGAAGGCCAACAACGCCCACAAAAAAAAACCAAAAACATAATAAAGACTGGAAAATGTGTGCAATGCTTCAAAAAAACATATCAGACAGAGCACATCACAGCTTAGTTACATGACTGGGGGTAAAACAGGCATAAGAGGCTGAGGTGGAGATACATATGTGAAGGAATTTGTCACTAAGTAAAAGGTTGAACGAGCATTTTATGCAAATGCTAATTAAAATTTGAAGAAAAGGAAAATTCTTGCAGTTAGAGATGCAATCGTGCATGCCATCTGGGCTAAAGAGGAAAGGGACCAGGAGTGGGCTTGTTATCACTGCCACAGGTGAGTTTTTTCAGGGGTGGCTCTGTGTTACAACCTTTAACGAGAAATATAGAAGTGGCCACTGGAGGTAACTCTGGCATCTAAAGCTTGAGTAGTGAGCAAAAACCGACATTTATGGTAGTGACTGTGGCTACGTCCACACTAGCCCAGATAAATGGCGTTTTTGTCTGAAAACGCTCTGCGTCCACACTAGCCTTTTCAGCTTTTTTTTTTTTTACAGCGTTGTCTGTCCACATTGAAACAGCCAAAAACACTAATTTTCCAGTACTGCGCATGCGTGAAACGCAAGACGATTCGCCCTGCCTCATTTATTGTGCCGTTTATTTACTTTCCCGCTCTTTGAAATGTCGCGGCAAAATGTTGAGGAAAAGCACCGAGTTTTTTTAAATGGACTGACAATGAGGTGGAGTTGCTGCTGCGAGTAACACAAAAGGAAAAAGTTGCAAAAGCAAGTTGCAGAGCATGTACAGACTGATACAAATCTTTAATAGGGCTGTCAAAATTGAGAGCAAACAAAACAACTGCTGTACAATGCCCTCCGCTATCTTAGTTTAACTGGTCACATGACTGCATCACATGAAAAGGCTCCGGGTTTGCTGTCCACACTGTGACGTGAAAACGGCGTTCTCAAATGTTTTCAAAACGCCGCGTTTCCCTTGACCGAAAAACACCGTCTCAGTGTTTGCGGGACGCCAAAACAGAGAGAAAAAGATGCGTTTTTTTAAACGAAAACGTATTAGTGTGAACATGGCCTGTAACATACACTGCCAGACAAACACTGCAAAGCCTATTCTACCTTAAAGAAAAAGCAGGTCTGCAACACGTTCATTTCAGGGAACGCATGTTGAGCAATATTAAAGAAGCTGAATCACAGCATCGAGCACAAAGCTGTAAAACTGCAACGAGTGTTGCAAGCCCTACCAGTGAACAATCGGAGCATGTGCTGTGGTGACATTCAGGTGTGGGGAGGCCAGGCAGTAAGGTGTGAAAAGCATGAAAACAAATGTGGTGCACAGAGAAAGACAGCTCTCAAAACGAGGCCAAAAGGTCAGCGTGCATAACAACTTGGTTATTACAACAAGACAATGCCAAACCACCTTCTAAACATATTTCAATCGAGTCAGGGCTTAAACTCATGTAAACACTCCAGACCTGTCACCACTGAAATATTTTTGGCACATTATGAAAGCGCAAATACGACAAAGGAGGCCTCAGACCGTCGAACGCCTCAAATGCTATATGTAACAACAACAATCTTTTAAAACTACCGATTTTTGTCGCGTTCGTTTCCCAAAAGCAGGTACAGAAAAGAGGTGATGCAACTTTCTTGCCCAAGACTATTTTTTGTTTTTGCTGCATCACTCTGTTCTTCTTTTATTTGCATTTTAAAACCTTTTTGGAAACAGGACTGCAAAAAGTAAGATTATTTTGTCGTTTTACTTTGAAAGGGCCCCTGGAGGTTTAACTTACCCCTTGAGGTAAGGGCTGGTCTGATGTGTGGGTGATGCATTTAGCTATATATCTTAGGTGAAGGTAATTTATTATTCCAGTGAAGAATGTCACATGGTACAAAATGCTTAAGCATGTGTATTTTTTTTTTTTTTAGATTTGTAGTTTACATGCATGTAGAGACTGTTAAAGAGAAATGCAAACCACACCCTGGAAACAGTGCACCTGCGGTTTGTGCAAAGATTTTGGGTTTCTGCTGAACTCTAGTTCAACAGAACTTGTTTTCTTTAATAACGGACAAAAAACAAAACAACAAAAACGATGACTGGAAGGCATTTAGTCTGAAAATTAATATATGCACTGGGCTTTGTCCCTCACAGTAATTTGGAATTGCGTGGGATTTCCACATAATGATACCATTTCTCTCTTCTTTTTTTTTTCCTCTTTAATTTTTTTACACATCACAATGTGTCTTAAAAACTGCCATTAGGGTTCTGTAAAAACAAAAGGTAGTCAAAGAAAGAAGGTGGGTTAATGAGGGATGGGTGGGGTAGGTGGAGAGGAGGAGTGGGTAGGTGGGTGGTGGAGTCTGTAACGTCCGGTGCAACACATGGCTCTCTGAGGAGGATGACAAGATTGGAGAGGAGGGGGGAGGGTTGGGAGGGGGAAAATGATAAGAGAGAACTGGATGAGTTTAGTTGAAAAGGAGCCCAAAATTTTGGAGAAAATAATGATACCATTTCTCAACAAAGATCCATACAGGCCTAATTATCTTATTTTGTAATTTTGGCTGTAAATTAAAAAAAACCCCTCATCTTTCAGTAAACTTTACATTTTCTTTCTAGCTCATATCATGGTTTGTTGTGCTACTATGATGTATTGACTATTCCCATAAAGCTTGTGTTCTCATCTTTACAAATTTTAGTTCTTTATTTTGAATTTACTTTCTAGTCGGTAGCTGTCAGAGGCCAAAGGGTGTAGCCTGACTGGATGAGTGATGGCAGATAGCCAGCGATGATTATACAGCCTGAGCAGGTGCGTAGTGCCAGACGACCAGCCAAGAGAGCTGCAGGTGAGTGGAGTTGAGTTGTTCCAGGAACGGCAAAACAAACTGGACACACAAGTTAAGAGCAGTCAGAAACGACGAGGCACATAACAACAAGAGCTGTAAGAGCCGCATGACCACCATGGGAGGTGAGTGGAAGGCTCAGCTGGTCTTAAATGCCGGCCTACTGATTGCCGCTCATGGATTGCAGTTGGGTGATGCAGGTTTGGAAACAAGCTTCTGCCTCCATATCAAAGGATATCAGAGAACCAGAGCAGGCACAGAAAAAACACACCAAAACTGCTGACACTCACTCAGATCATCACAGTAATGGAGTTACAGTCAAAGAGTACCCTAACCCCTTCAGGTCTATTTTTAAAATGTCTTTCATTATGTTTTAATGAAAACAAAACTGAGGTCATTATATTTGGGTCATGTAGTCCCACCATCTGACTTGGGTCCTTTTATATCCTGTGTCAAACCAACCTTGTAGTGAAATTTGGCACAACTCTTAAAATGGGTAAACAGATAAACACAGTGGTGAGAATTAGCTTTTTTCAGCTAAGGCAGCTCTCTAAAGTCAAACCTTTTATCTCTTTTTGTGACTCAGAGATACTTTTACATGCATTTGTGACCGCTCACCTCGATTACTTTTTAATGTACTTTATGTTGGTATGGATCAGGCCTCACTATCATGCTTACAAATGGTCCGGAATGCACATGCAAATGCAAATGCACTATTTATTATTTTATCAAGAATCTCTCAATATATTTTTCCATTCATCCTTCCTTCAATGCTATGAAGTGTGCCAGCCCCACACCATGATGTTCCCAACTCCAAACTTCACTGTTGGTATGATGTTTTTTGACTGATATGCACGCCCTTTTTACCTCCAAACATAGTGTGTTATCTTATCCAAAGAGTTCAGTTTTGGTCTCATCTTGTCAGACTATAATCTCGCATTATTTCACAAGCTTTTCTAAATGTTAATTAGTAAAATATAAACACACTTCAACATGATTTTTCAACATGATTGGTACTAATATGATAAATTAGCTTGGCTAGTATATCAGCTCATTTAAGCTTGTTGCAGATAGCTTAGTATTAGTGTACATGCAGTGTTGGGAAGGTTACTTTTAAAATGTATTCCATTACAGAATACAGAATACATGCCCTAAAATGTATTCTGTAACGTATTCCGTTACGTTCCTCAATGAGAGTAACGTATTCTGAATACTTTGGATTACTTAACATCTTATGTACTATTGCTGTGTGATTTATTACTATTACTGAAGGTCCACAGCTCCGAGCCGTAGTAAAGGGACCTCTGACTAATACGGGTTCCGTGTCGGGCTCGTAGCCGAAAAATAGCTTTACTTTGTTGTGTGGGTCTGTCTGCTTGCGAGAGACAGAGAGAGGCGTTGAAAGGCTGCTCCAACGGAACTTATTGTTTTCGGAGGAAAACACGAGCACAGTGTACAGTCGAGTCTTAATAGCTTACTTACAACTGGGCTCGTCAGGCACTCTTCTTGGCTGCAGTGGTTATTATTACATGCTTCCAGCTCCCGTTTTTGCTCGATGACAACTCGTACTTTTCGACTCTCCTTTTTCTCCCACCTCGCGCTCACAGACACATAACGAGTATGGCAGTGCATTCTCCCTGCAGCACGGACTACAGTGCCCATGAACCTACATTCTGCATTCTGCCTATTAGCTTAGCACAACAACAACAACAAAAAGGCGCTCTCTCACCCAGGAAACAGCAGAGCGAGAGCGTCACCCTGTAACGGAATACAGTTACTCATATTTTGTATTTTAAATACGTAACGGTGGTACATGTATTCCGTTACTCCCCAACACTGTGTACATGTATGTTGTAAGTAAAAAGAAATTGCAGTGGAGAAATACCAAAAAGAAAAGGCGTTTTGCACTTTAATTCACTCCCTCGGTGCCTTTTGATAAGAGCTGAATTAATAAAATACATGTAAATTTACCACTTTAGCTACATGCTCCCTCCAACCAAGAACTTATGTCAACAGACATCCCACATTTATGAACAAAAGGAAACAAAAACAGGTCCACCAAACAATAAGACTACTGAAGCTGTCACAGCAGTGTCAAAGAAAGCACATCCTCTTTTAAATTCAAACATTTATGTATGAGGGTATAAAAAAATCTGATCTTTATTTAACAAACATTTGGCTGAATTGCAGAAGCAGTGTGTGTGAAAAACATAGCAAGCCCTGTGCTTCAGCAGCTTGCAGAACCACCTTCAGGAGCAATAACATGAAGTCATAATTTTCTGCATGGCTATATCAGTCTCTAATTTTTTAAGTTTCAGTCATTTGATCATGCCAATGTTAATTTTATTTACTAATAGTTTTTGTCAACAACATTTCTTGGTCTGATAAAGATGTAAGATGTAAATATTTAAAAGTTCGTCGACAAACCAAACAAGATCAAAGTTATCTGGAAATACAAGATCCAATCAAAATTCATTAGGTTTTACAGAGATGTGGGACGAGTTTGGATGTGATCCAATCGGAAGTAATCTCCTCTTGTAGCAAGGTCAGGTGGGCACAATTTGATCTCTTAAGGTCCCATCACAGCATTTCAGTCAGGCTGATGTCTGGACCTTGATCGGAATATTGCAAAAGCTTGAATCCTTTCTATTTCAGCCATACTGTTGTCATGTGCTTGGTATCATCATCCTGTTGCATGACCCAGTGTGGACCAAGCCTTAGCAGTCAGATGTCCTCATATTTGACTCTAGAATACTTTGGTAAACAGAGGAGTTTATGTTAAACTCAACAACAGCAAGGTACCCAGGTCCTGTGACTGCAAAATAAGCCCAAATCATCACCTCTCCATCGCCATGCCTCACTATGTTTGGCATGAGGTGTTTGTGGTGAATATCTTTTAGTTCTCCCCCATTTCTAACCCACGGACAACACAAACAAAATAATATGACAGAAACAGAGAGAGAGAGAATTCTAGGAAATCCTAGAAAAAACAGGAACAAAAATCAACTGTAATAAAATGTAACATTACACAGTATGCCTTTGACTATACTCCAAGATTATGACAAAGTTATTCAGAATAGCTGTAATTACTGTGGAGTATGATAAGATGAGCTTAATTGTAACCTAAGCCAGTTATGATAATTCAAAAAATACGTGTGTAAGATCATTGCAATTTGCATTCCCATCTAGATTTAATATTCAACAATCCCGGAGGCAGAACGGGTTGTCCATCGCTCAGAAAGTCAGTAGATCCATTCTCCAACTACTCTAGTCTGCACGTCAGTGTTTACTTAGACAAGACATTAAGCCCTGAGGTGATTGTGCAACCACTGGAGTGTGTGTGTGTGTGTGTGTGTGTGTGTGTGCGTGTGGATGGATGTTAGACAAAAAAATGCTTGTATGATTGGTCGAATGAGGTTTGTAGCATAAGTACCGGTCCATTTGAAGGTCTAATGCAGGGGTGTCGAACTCCAGGCCTCGAGGGCTGGTGTCCTGCAGGTTTTAGATATAACCAGTGTTGGGACTAACGCGTTATTACGCTGGTTATATCTAAAACCTGCAGGACACCAGCCCTCGAGGCCTGGAGTTCGACACCCCTGCATGTTACCGTGGTCGTTACCACAATAATAACGCGTTACAGTAACTACGTTATTATTGTGGTAACGACCATGGTAACTAGTTATTATGCCAAAATCAGGAACGCGTTACTCGTTACTGGGATTTAGATAGGCTCGTTATTCGTTACTTCGTGTGGTGGCTATCGCGGAGCTTCCACAGATTCAGTAACATTGTGATTCTTACTCTGAATCTGAATAAGTATGCGGGACCACTGTGTGCGGTAAGACCAACTCTTTACTCACTGTATTACCGTCTCCTGGCATGCTTTGCCAGTGCTTAACACGTAATTACACAATCAAACAATGAACACATACTGCCCAACAAATGTACCAGAGACAATTATGAATACACCACATGCTGCAGGTATCTGTTTAGAGATTAGTTGAAGTGCTGATAATGCTAAGGGCTGTAGCACTCAACACACATAACACAAATAACTAGTCCAGATATAGACAATGAATCTTTAAGGGGTAAAACAATATATCCCTGTGCTCTCTCGGAAGTTTCACAAGAGCAACTATGCAGATATTCACTAGAGTTGCTTTCAACACACAAAGCGTCTTTCTGATTGTTATTGTTGGCACATTTTTTGAGTTTAGTTCACAAAGACAAAATAGAGACGCTTAAGCTGTTGACGAACTGATGGCTTGTTCTTTTAATGCTCCTGGGCTGACGCTTGGGCCTGCCGCATGCCTCCCAACCATTCTCGCTATAGTGAGAACGCAGGATACTATTTTTAAATCTGTTACAGTAAGCACCTCAGGATAAAAACTAAGTTGATTGAGTACCAACATAATGTGCTTGGGGTCATTATAGGAGTGTGGCCAAAAGTCCCACTGGATAATTTGCATGCGACGCAAACAACAAAACAATGGAGAACACTGAGGTGATGCATTCTGCCCTCAGTAGGGTGTAAAGCTGGTTTCTAGCTTTGCAGTTAGCATGGCAGATCCACAATAAACATCCAGTATTCAGAAAATATGTTTTAGATGTTTACTGTTAGCTGCAATATAAAACTGCTGCAGAAATGAAAAATAAAATATTACACTTGTGATGTAATTGACTTGTTTTTACAATTTCAAACACTGAGTTATGCAACACATGTAAACACATGAACATATTCTGAAACATTATTTGCCCCAGGTATCTAGCGGTTAGCTCATCAAAGTTTCTCCCACCAAACTCTCAACTGTCACCTCAAACTATTGCAAGCTTAACACACACGACTCCAAGGTACAGCACACGGTGGTATACCTTTCTGCTAAACTAAACTCGTCGGTGGACCATAGTGTTGGTTTGTCCAGTCATTTCACTTCGGGTTTCATAAAGGACAATTTTGATTTCATGACTTGGGAGCGATGCCTCTGATGGGCCAGTCGTTTCACATTGACTGAGGTGACTTGGAACTCCAGCCCAGGAAATACTAAAAAAGTAATTACTTAGCTGTTTGCGCTAAGTATATAAGAAAATTACACCAAGCTGTGCAGTTTATAAGAAGAAGAAGAATAGCCCTTTACTGTCACTGTATAATAAAATTATATAAATTAGAATTAGAATTATATAATTATTTAATAAATTGTGGTTGTTCCACACCACTGTGCAGGAGTAATATATATATGTATATATATATGTATATATATATATATATATATATATATATATATATATGAAAAACACCCAGCACGCCCCTGCGGGCGGTTTATCCTTCAAGCTCGGGTCCTCTACCAGAGGCCTGGGAGCTTGAGGGTCCTGCGCAGTATCTTAGCTGTTCCCAGGACTGCGCTCTTCTGGACAGAGATCTCCGATGTTGTTCCCGGGATCTGCTGGAGCCACTCGCCTAGCTTGGGAGTCACCGCACCTAGTGCTCCGATTACCACGGGGACCACCGTTACCTTCACCCTCCACATCCTCTCGAGCTCTTCTCTGAGCCCTTGGTATTTCTCCAGCTTCTCGTGTTCCTTCTTCCTGATATTGCTGTCATTCGGAACCGCTACATCGATCACTACGGCCGTCTTCTTCTGTTTGTCTACCACCACTATGTCCGGTTGGTTAGCCACCACCATTTTGTCCGTCTGTATCTGGAAGTCCCACAGGATCTTAGCTCGGTCATTCTCCACCACCCTTGGGGGCATCTCCCATTTTGACCTCGGGACTTCTAGGTTATACTCGGCACAGATGTTCCTGTACACTATGCCGGCCACTTGGTTATGGCGTTCCATGTATGCCTTGCCTGCTAGCATCTTGCACCCTGCTGTTATGTGCTGGATTGTCTCTGGGGCATCTTTACACAGCCTGCACCTGGGGTCTTGCCTGGTGTGATAGACCCCAGCCTCTATGGATCTTGTACTCAGAGCTTGTTCTTGTGCTGCCATGATTAGTGCCTCTGTGCTGTCTTTCAGTCCAGCTTTGTCCAGCCACTGGTAGGATTTCTGGATATCAGCCACCTCCTCTATCTGCCACCTCCTCTATACCGTGCAGGGGCCTGTCCTTATATATATATATATATATATATATATATATATATATATATATATATATATATATATATATATACATATATATATACATATATATATATATATATATATATATATATATATATTAGGGGTGCAACGATATTCGTATCGATATCGATAACCGTTCGATACAGTGCTTTCGGTTCGGTACGCATATGTATCGAACAATACAAAATTTTTAATTTATTTTATCAATTTTCCTTCTGACGATGCTGTCTGTGTTGAGCGCTCAGTGAATCTGTGTTCGACTACTCCGCCTAGGCTGCACTGTCCAGCGCAGATCCACTGAGCGCTCAACACAGACAGCATAGTCAGAAGGAAGAGCGCAGGGCAAGCTAGCGAGACAGAAGTTAAGCTCTCCTTGCAACAGGCAAATTGAACCTCATTCAGATCTGGCGTTTGGAATTATTTTGGTTTTCATGTGACGTATGACCCTGAAGGTAAGCGAGTCATGGACTAAAGTAAAACAGTATGTTGGATGTGCCATGCAATGCTCAATTACATAGGTGGGAACTAGTGTGTTAGCGTAGTTAGCTCGTTAACGTGTTGGCCGTCTAGCCCCATGCACAGGGCGATCGGCGGTAGCTCGTTAACGGAGATTTGCCGTGTTGTAGCGTTAAGGTCATTTCAACGAGATTAACCTGAAAGCACTAGTGGGAACACAACGAATATGACTGCACATTTACATCATCCTAGTGCAAAGACAAAAACAACAAGCATGCTACTAACTTTAGCCGAGTCATTTAGACAGCTGTTAGCACATGATTCTCCTTATGCTGCTGAGAATATAGCCCAGAAGAAGCGGATAGTATAGCTTTTATTTTGGAAAGAGGCATTTCTCTGTAATAAACTCTCTTTTCCAAAGATGAGTGATTCCTCAATCAGATACAGGGCTCGCAAAATCGCTAGCCCGACGTCCTGGGGCTAGCGATTTTTTTCAGACGGGCTACCCTGCCCGTCGGGCTATTGTAGGAAGGAAAAATCTATGTCAATGCTTTTGCATTCTTTCGGAAATGTAGCCGGGTAATTATGTCATTGGCATCGGTGTGCCACTGCCAATATGTGACATATTGAAATCGCGTTTGAATTTGTGCTTGTTTTTTTGCTTTCACTTTGCAATCGCGCGAACTGTGTATAGAGAGCGACAGCACTGATTGGTGAGTGATGATAATTTGCGCACCAATTCCTCTGACGTTGTCTTATCAATCGTTAGCTTACTATGCAAACATGACAAGTGAAATCTCCCGCAGCAAGCTTAAACATGTGAGAGGTTGATCGTGCAGAGAATCGCTGAGCATTATGTGAGTGCGTGTGTAAAAGCAGCAGGATATATATTGTAGCGGATCAGGGCTGTTCGGGGTTCTGTTTGTACAGTTATGTTTTGTTTATGTTGCCATAGTGACGGGTGACGCCCTCTCGCTGCGACGGTGTGTCCTTCCGGGGTCAGAGGGCGCCCTGTGTGGTGTTGTTGTTGTTGCTGTGCTGTTGCCCTGCTGAGCAGTTAGCTAGCGGCAGTGTTCTTCTGCAGATGTCAATAAACGGCTGTGCTCCCTGGCTAGCTCACGGGAAGCAAGACCAAACGATACCTCCGTCTCCTCCTTGTCTGAGCTCGCCACATTGGTGTCAGAAGTGGGATGATGGTGGCACCCCATGTTCTGACCCGAGTGACTTTTACCCCGCCGGTCGTGACCGGCCGGTGCGCCAAAAGAAGGCACCTGGACATTTGCATGACTTTGTGTGGGGTAATGGGGTCGTCGGGAACGACTGACCCCTTAGGTGGGGGCTATGTAGCGGGTCAGGGCTGTTCGGGGTTCTGTTTGTACAGTTATGTTTTGTTTATGTTGCCATAGTGACGGGTGACGCCCTCTCGCTGCGACGGTGTGTCCTTCCGGGGTCAGAGGGCGCCCTGTGTGGTGTTGTTGTTGTTGTTGCTGTGCTGTTGCTGTGCTGTTGCCGCGCTGAGCAGTTAGCTAGCGGCAGTGTTCTTCTGCAGATGTCAAACGGCTGTGCTCCCTGGCTAGCTCACGGGAAGACCAAACGATACCTCCGTCTCCTTCTTGTCTGAGCTCGCCACAATATTTTAGTTCTGCTGAGCCAAATAAGACAGGTCAGGGTGAAGAAGTGACAGCCAAAGAAAAACTTACCACAAAACGGAAAAGTTATGACAAATCAGACTATAAGGCAAAAAGAAAGTGCAGCTTTATGGTTTCATGGACAAAAGAATTTCTGTGGCTGCAATATGACAAGCGAAATAACCAGGGCTGCACATAAGTGGTCCGCAGGTGCGCATTCGCTGTCAAAATAAAAAATGGGCACAAGATAAGAAGTTGCAACGCGTGTTTGCATACATAAGATTTTAAGGAGGAGGACAGACATTTGTTTAGAACTCTTAAAGATGTCGAAGAAGCAAGCTCCTTTAAGCAATTACTGTGATGTTCCTCCACCTCCAAAGAAATGTCAGAAGGAGTCCGAACCACAAAAGAAGCGCGTATTCTCGGAAAAGTAGTTGCAGGAGGTGAGCTGGCTTCAAACAAATGATGAACGCACAGAGATGTGGTGCGGAATGTGCCGTGAAAATTTAATAAATGACAAATTAAAAAGGCATGAACATTTTTTTTGTATCGAAAAAATATCGAACCGTGACACCAAAGTATCGAACCGAACCGAACCGTGAATTTTGTGTATTGTTGCACCCCTAATATATATATATATATATATATATATATATATATATATATATATATATATATATATATATTAGGGGTGCAACGATACTCGTATCGATATTGAACCGTTCGATACAGTGCTTTCGGTTCGGTACGCATATGTATCGAACAATACAACATTTGTAATTTATTTTATCAATTTCCCTTCTGACGATGCTGTCTGTGTTGAACGCTCAGTGAATCTGTGTTCGACTACTCCGCCTAGGCTGCACTGTCCAGCGCAGATCCACTGAACCGTGACACCAAAGTATCGAACCGAACCGAACCGTGAATTTTGTGTATCGTTGCACCCCTAATATATATATATATATATATATATATATATATATATATAAAATAAATAGCAAACAAAAGAGATATATACAGTCTAGAGCAGAGGTGTCGAACTCCAGTCCTCAAGGGCCGTTGTCCTGCAGGTTTTAGATCTCATTCTGGGTCAACGCACCTGAATCAAATGATTAGTTCATTACCAGGCCCCTGGAGAACTTCAAGGCATGTTGAGGAGGTAGATTAGCCATTTAAATCAGTTGTGTTGGATTAAGAGCTCACTGAAACCTGCAGGACACCGGCGCTCGAGGCCTGGAGTTCGACACCTGTGGTCTAGAGGAACATATAAAAAATAGAAAAGAACACTTTGAAGAGCAAAGTGCTTGGAAGCAGTGCAAAGGAACTTGGTCTGAGTATAGAGTCCATGTGTGAGTGGCCTGAGTGATGGTTACTCAGACCATGGGTCAGATTGGTGAGGTAGTTGGGAAGGGGTGGGATGTGGAGGGATAGTATTTGTTGTCATTCCGAATGGCCCAGGGGAAGAAGCTGTGGGTCTGGAGTTGTGGGACCCGATTGACCTGAGGGGTCAGCCAGAGGGCAGCGGCTCAAACAGGTGGTGGGTGCTAGGGGTCACCTGTGATGCCCCCAGTTTTCCATCTTGCGATGGTCTCCAGGGGCGGCAGAGGGCAGCTAATGTTTTTGGGGCAGTGTTAATTTACCCTCTGCGCAGCCTTGCTGTTCTCAGAAGTTAAGTAGTACAAGGTCTTGAATTATTAGGCTCATCTTATCTTAATGACCTTATAGTAGAAATAATAGAGCACTTTGGTCTCGGACTGCAGGCTTACTTGTAGTTCCTAGAGTATTAAAAGAAGAATGGGAGGCAGAGCCTTCAGTTTTCTTGCCCTTGTTCTGTGGAACCAGTTGCTTCCAGTTTGGATTTGGGAGACAGACACTAACTCTATTTTTAAGATTAGGCTTAAAACTTTCCTTTTTGCTAAAGCATATAGTTAGGGCTGGACCAGGTGACCCTGAATCCTCCCTTAGTTATGCTGCAATAGGTGTAGGCTGCTGGGGGTTTCCAGCATTGAGTATTTCTTCTTCAGTCGCTTTCCTTACTATACTACACCTACTATACCTTTCTTACACTATATGTAAATCGACCTCTCTGCATTCAGTCATACTTGTTTTGAATCTCTGGCTCTCTTCCACAGCATGTGTTTTATACTGTCTTTCTTCTGTCACCCCAACCGGTCGCTGATGATTGGCCGCCCCTCCCCGAGCCTGGTTCTGCCAGAGGTTTCTTCCTGTTAAAGGTGAGTTTTTCATTCCCACCTTCACCAACATGCATATGGTTGTTGGATTTTTCTCTTATGTATTGTATTGTATTCTAGGGTCTACCTGTCAATATAAAGCGCCTTGAGGTGACTGTTTTTGTGATTTGGCGCTGTATAAATAAATTGAATTAAATTGACCCCTGTGTACCAAACACCCAGGCAGCAGGAGAGCACATTCTCCACTGAGGAGTGGTAAAAGGTCAGAAGCAACTTCCAGTCCAGGTTATTCTTTCTCAGGACATGAAGGAACTGCAGCTGCTGCTGGGCCTGCTTTACCAGGGCTTTGGTTTGGGTAGGTGAGATCAGCGGAGATGTTTGTGCCTAGAAACTTAAAGTTGGAGACAGATTCCACCCGTTCTCCATTTATTATTAGAGGGGAATGGACCTGTCTGTGCCTCCCACAGTCCATCATGAGTTCTTTGGTTTTAAGAATGTTCAGTTTGGGTTATTTTCTGAGCACCAGCAGGACAAGTTCTCTACCTCCACCCATTACGCTAACTCATCTTCATCAGAAATGAGCCAAACCACAATGTCATGAGTAGTGTCATCGGCATAATTGATGATGATATTGGTTGGGTGGGTTACAATCATATGTATACAAGTCAGTGTTTGAGAACGCAGCCCTGTGGGAATCCAGTGCTGAGTGACAGTTGGACTGATTGAGGTTGGTTTGTAAGAAAATTACAGGAGCCAGGGGGAATCTGAATGTGGTCCAGTTGGGTAATGACGATGGCTGGCATTCAGGTGTTGAATGGTGAGCTGTAGCCCACAAAGAGCATTCCCAAATATCATGTAGCTCTTCCTGTTCTCCAGTCTTAATGACTGCTAGAGAAAAAAAAAAAACTTAGGAGGTTTTGTGAAATCATACAGTCTGACTGTTATGATACTTGGTAAACAATCATTTTTCAAGGGAAAGCATCTGTGTTGTAAGGATATCAATATACATGCCTTAACTCATTCTTTTTAACGTGTCATCTCTGTGAAATGTATACTTTGAATGTTTTATGGTCACTTTTCCTTTCTCTTTCTCGCCCTACCCTCTATGTTAAGGCTTGGCTCCCTGGGGTGTCAAACAGAGCAGTACAAAGGACCAACCACATCAACATGAAAGCAGAAATCCAAGTCTAAGTGAAGTATTTTTCACCCCCTTTCTGGGATCTGAATTTGTCCAATTTTTTCAACCTAAACTACTTTGGAACAGGTCAACCAAATTCAACAACAGAGAGAAAGCTATTAACTACCTGCCACTGGGGTCACTTTCATCGAGCTCCCCATTCAGTTATTTGAAGATTTATGGTCATGATGAGTGCACGCATGACTGGTACTTAACATCTTCGAAGGAGAAGTTGGTGATTTCATATAAAGGTCATATTATTGCTGTTTTAATCCCGCTTATGGGAACTTTACTCATTTGGCTCATAAAATGGTGCTATTGCTGCAGTGTCAGCGCAAATCCAGTGTACATGTCTGTAGGGAAATCTCAGCAGACAAGTAATGATGTGGGATACAAGTGACTAGCAACAAGCTAAAATTTCTTTTGCCTCAATTACTGTTTTAGCT